>NC_086447.1:661029617-661037117 GCF_028390025.1 Pseudophryne corroboree
CAAAATCGCAGAAAGGTTAGGGACATATCGTATTTTTATATATATATATATATATATATATATATATATATATATATATTCAAAAAATATTTTGTATGGAAACAAAACTAATAACTACAGTATGTTCTTTATATAAATATTACAGATTCCACAGTTAAGGCAAAGAGAAGAGTTTCTTTTGGATATCCGACAACTGGAGGAGGTGCTGAGGATACCGGTAAGGCATAGTTTTTGTACATGAAATTATAAATTTTGGTACATGTATATCTATCAATGGGTATATACCTCTAGCTTGCACTGTTTGCGTATCTTTAGCTGTCTGTATTTCTGGCACTGCATATTTTTGGGTTATAATTATTGTATATATCTATATTGACATTTTAGAAACCCAGATACAGCATACAATATTGCCGATTGATTCAACACTGCAAGCAGCGACACTTCAAGCAGAATCAGCCCAGATGCACCCACCCACGGTGCAGGAAGAAACATCATCCCAACAGCCACTTCCAGAAGAAAATTCATCACAGGGGCACCCACAGACACTGCCAGAAGAGTCCTTTTCACAGAGCTACCCTGCAATTGGAGACCATAATCTTGTTGAAAGAACAGAGCAAATTCCGGACATGGAAACTTCAGGCAGTGTACCAGAAGTCCTTGAATCAAAAACACCGGAAACTACGCCAGGAGGTAGCAATTTTATATTTATTTACAATTTAGGAGTGTTTAATTGTGTTCAACTGTAATTTGTTAAACTAAATTATTTACTTGTATTACAGAGTCATCACTCAATCTAATACTGGAAGCTTTAAAGAACATGGACCAATGTAGAGCTGAAGAAAGCCAAAGGATTAATAATCGTTTGGACAACATGGAACAGAACATCGACCATATCAAGACAGCTGTTGTTCAACAAAATGACGCAATGATATCGCTGGCCCGATACTACGATCAACTTGTGTCAGCACATATGTCGGTGGTTGGACATTGCAAGAGCATGGAGCAGAAGATTGAACAGATCAGCACCCAACAAAATGAACAGCGGGATGGAGAATCCCATCAGGAACAACTCTGTCGACAACACAATGATTCTCTGGAACATATTTCATTGCAATGCCAACAGATTGGAACAGGCCTTCAAAGCATGCTACTGTGGCAACAACAGTGCAACCTAAACACAAGCATGATTTCAACAAGCCTGCAGCTGATGACAGACGAAGGAAGAAGATTGCACAGCGCACAACCACAGCAGGCAGAACGAAGTTCGGAAGTCACAACACCATCAAACAGAACATCAATTGATCAAGAAATGTATGCTCAAGAAGAGAGAGGAGATCTGGCTTATCAAAGAGCATTGTCAGTTTTGAGACTGCAGCGTCAAAGGTCAGAAGAATTGGAGCAGTCCATAATACAGCAAGAGATGTGGAACAGAGCACAGCAGGAGATGTTGGAACAAGCACAGACAGTTATGTGGAACAGAGCACAGGAGGAGCATGCCCGAGCCCAGGAGGAACATGCCCGAGCCCAGGAGGAACATGCCCGAGCCCAGGAGGAGCATGCCCGAGCCCAGGATGAGCATGCCACAGCACCGGAGGAGCATGCCACAGCCCCGGAGGAGCCGTCAGGATCCCAGGAGGAGCCGTCCACAACAGCAAACTAGCCGGACACAGGGACCAGTCCGCTAATCAAGCACAGAGGCTGGCATAGAGCTTGGCGGAGGACTTGCCAAGGGTAAGTCATCTAGCTTTTTCCTCTTTCTTTTCCCCAACAAGCTAGGTATTTGTCCGTAGCGGTGTGCTAAGTTAGGGAAAGGAGATCAGCAATGGTGTCAGGGACAGTTAGTGACAAGCAAAGGTATTTTTTTTTATAAACTGACTGTGTCTTTTTTTCTTTACAGCATACCGACAACTGGCAAGACCTAATCGGAGAAGGGTCCAGTCCGCTAATCAAGCACAGAGGCTGGCATAGAGCTTGGCGGAGGACTTGCCAAGGGTAAGTCATCTAGCTTTTTCCTCTTTCTTTTCCCCAACAAGCTAGGTATTTGTCCGTAGCGGTGTGCTAAGTTAGGGAAAGGAGATCAGCAATGGTGTCAGGGACAGTTAGTGACAAGCAAAGGTAGTTTTTTTTATAAACTGACTGTGTCTTTTTTTCTTTACAGCATACCGACAACTGGCAAGACCTAATCGGAGAAGGGTCCAGTCCGCTAATCAAGCACAGAGGCTGGCATAGAGCTTGGCGGAGGACTTGCCAAGGGTAAGTCATCTAGCTTTTTCCTCTTTCTTTTCCCCAACAAGCTAGGTATTTGTCCGTAGCGGTGTGCTAAGTTAGGGAAAGGAGATCAGCAATGGTGTCAGGGACAGTTAGTGACAAGCAAAGGTAGTTTTTTTTATAAACTGACTGTGTCTTTTTTTCTTTACAGCATACCGACAACTGGCAAGACCTAATCGGAGAAGGGTCCAGTCCGCTAATCAAGCACAGAGGCTGGCATAGAGCTTGGCGGAGGACTTGCCAAGGGTAAGTCATCTAGCTTTTTCCTCTTTCTTTTCCCCAACAAGCTAGGTATTTGTCCGTAGCGGTGTGCTAAGTTAGGGAAAGGAGATCAGCAATGGTGTCAGGGACAGTTAGTGACAAGCAAAGGTAGTTTTTTTTATAAACTGACTGTGTCTTTTTTTCTTTACAGCATACCGACAACTGGCAAGACCTAATCGGAGAAGGGTCCAGTCCGCTAATCAAGCACAGAGGCTGGCATAGAGCTTGGCGGAGGACTTGCCAAGGGTAAGTCATCTAGCTTTTTCCTCTTTCTTTTCCCCAACAAGCTAGGTATTTGTCCGTAGCGGTGTGCTAAGTTAGGGAAAGGAGATCAGCAATGGTGTCAGGGACAGTTAGTGACAAGCAAAGGTAGTTTTTTTTATAAACTGACTGTGTCTTTTTTTCTTTACAGCATACCGACAACTGGCAAGACCTAATCGGAGAAGGGTCCAGTCCGAGAAGACAACAGAATAATGATGCAGGCATAGAGCTACCAAGGTATGCTGCATCGTATAAGTCTGATTTTTCTTAAGTCACAGAAGATAATGGATACACATTAGTTTTACGGGGTATGGACCAGTTCTATATTTGCCTTGTGCACTTTAGTAAATAGTGTATGGTGGATGCCTGTTGTATTCCCATACTAACAGACGCAATTTTATTTATTTGACCGTAGGAGCCGGGCACACTTGTGCAAGATTGTTAATTATCGGCTTTTGTTTTTCACATTTATCATGCAGGACTGGTTGACACAAGCCTGCATGCTTAGTGGGACTTAGGGTTGTGTGGAACAGGCCAACCTCATATGGGCTTACTGGTACTGTTCCACGCTGATAGGTGACTGATCTCGCAAGCGCAATGTTATTTTGGCAGATTACACTAACAGGCATCACAGGGAAGCGCATCTCCTGAACTAAGTCTGGCTCCACAGCGGTACCAATCCTTCTTAGTAAGGGGGGGGGAGCATTGTAGAATAGAAATAAAAATATAATTAACTTGATTTAGCAACCCAGCTGATTTGTAATTTTTAAAAAGTTGGTGTTGCGGTATCCATGTTCTGTGGTTCCATGTTGGCTCTGTGATAAATTGTGTTTTTCAATTTTCATGTGTGTGCGTGTGTCCCTTCACATTACAATGTCATGTTCATGTGTTTGATGCACAGCAGAGTGTCTATATTCCTCGGGTTAATATAGTAAATGTAACAAAACTATTAGACATTCTCAGGCGAGAGGGACTAATCAAAAAGATGCCATTAAAGGGATCATATCAAATATTTATATCAAATTTTAGCATACTGAGAAAGAGATGAAAAAGTTAACTCAGTCTATGGGTGACATGATGAATAGAGATTAAGTGACAATACCAGAGCCAGAGTCACAGACCCTTACCATTAGTCCAACAATGCGTACTGTGGCATATATGATGCAAGCTGACAATGATGATGAAGTGTCTTACGCAGAGTATGGTGATGTTTTTGGTCTGGGTCTGTATCTTTATTACAAGGGCTAAAATCTGTGATCTAAACCATAAGCCACATTATACAAATTACTGAGAAAATACGGAGGACATGGAGTCTTATTTCAATTTAATAAAAAAAATCATGTTTACTATTACAGCATCAAAATGGTCAAATGCTGTATTTGCAGAAAACTAAGTTGTGAAAAGTTGAGGTATGAGGGGACATGGTTATACATTAATATGGCTGTATTGAAAAATAACTCTAAATTTACTATTTTAATCTCCTTTTGCAGAACATCCATGATGGAAGAACCGAAGAATTTGGAACTAAATGATCATTGCGGCACAGAAGCCTTCTACAGTCAAAACCAAAAACATCAACCCTAAAGTCATTGTTCCAGGCATCAAATAAAGAAGCTGAAAAATGGGGGCATAGCTAAACTAGGACTTCAAAAACTGTAATCCAATGCTCGCATGATCACCAGCATTGATTGTTGGAACTGTTTTAAAAAAAATTGAGAATATTAACCACAAAAATCCATTATGTATGCAGCAGTGAGGCTATATGAACACGCTAGATGCTCATAGCATGCAGATGCACTCTGTTAGTGGCTCATTCGGTTACCTGTATTCCTCAGGATTCAAAATAAAGTACTTTATCTTGCATCCTAGAGGAAACTGGGGTAAACATTAGTACCATGGACAATAGACAGGTCCACTAGGAGCCATGTGCTTTTTAGTAGTGTTGACTAGCTAATCCCTCTATGTCGCTCCTAGTAGACTGTTTAGAAAATCTGCCTGGAGGAGAAATTCACAAGTGTGAGAGCTCCTGAGGATTTTAGCAGATTTTTATTAGTTTAAGGTTAGTATTTGACCGGAGAATGGGTTGGACCAGTATGCCTGCTTCGTTGGACTTGACACAAGGAGCACATGATGGAGTTATTCACAAGAACAAACAACACCCCTAACAGAGCATGAAGATATGAAGAGTGGTGAGTACAGTTCCGGCGTAACAATTAGCTTGTAGACTATGTATATGGCGGCACAAGGATACCATCTACAGACTACCACAGACAATAGACTGCGGAAGCAGACTACAGGAGAAACGTGTACATCCTGCCCTTCACAGGTGAGTCCATGTTTTTGGTTGAAAGCGATAAGTGAGTAACTAAGGCAATGGTGGGTAAGTATACATATCTTCCTTCCACAGCTATACCGGCTACGAAATCGTATACTGCCCCTATATTGCATTCCTTTTGGATGAATAAATAATAAAAGAAAAACACTGCATCCTCTATTACCTTGAGAGGGGAGTATTTGAAAAATGCAGCTACTGGTTTTCAGGAACAAAACTCAAAATCTGCTTACTCAAAGCCTTCAGACTCCCGGTGGACCCAACTGCCTGAGCAATAGGCAGGTGGGACCACGTTTTTAATTTTACGGATAACATATGGCCGACATCTGTCCTACATCCATGGGTAAAAGATCGTACTGCACAGGGGTAGAAGGACAGTTCTTTCAATGATTCTTACCTCACTTAGTTTTCAAAACAGGCTTACCACCTTCTAAAAATTAAAATTTGGATTCAAAATAAATCAATTTCAAAGCTGGTACTGAGCCCATTCATTGTACCATTTCCACCTCAGATAAAAAACATGGGTTGATACCCATTTGTGGGAATGAAAAAATAATGTTTGGTAAGGGGATTTTGGAAAATATAAGACAATGACCACATACACACTATATAATTTACTGTTAATAAAGGGATAATATCTTAAGAAATAGAGTTAAACATTTCTAAGCATTGTTTGATTTTAGGTACTATCAAGAAACAACGTGTACAGGGCCGGTGCAAGGTTTTTTGGCACCCTAGGCAAAAGTCAGCCTACAGCCCCCCCCCCCCCCCCTTCCCCCTCTATCAGTAAAAATTAGTTCTAATAAAGGAGTGAGGTGTGATCTAGAGTCTGTGCAAATAGCAGAAAAAGAAAAACTAGATATATACAGTATTGCATAAATGACATGTTAAAATGAACCCAGTTCCAAAACCAGGTAAGGTACAGTATAATACAGTACCACAATCTGTTGTTTTATATTATAGATAGGCACTATATCTCATTGTTAATAATACTGTGGGCTGAAAAGCCTGCAATTGTTAATAGGGCTCCTCATAGGGGATGCAGTTAAGTTGGCGACAGTCAGGATACCGACGCTGGGATCCCGATCACTGACACTTCTGACAGCCGGAATACCAGCTAACGGGCTATTCCCACTTGTGGGTGTCCACAACACCCATAGAGTGGG
Source organism: Pseudophryne corroboree (assembly GCF_028390025.1). Taxonomy (NCBI): domain Eukaryota; kingdom Metazoa; phylum Chordata; class Amphibia; order Anura; family Myobatrachidae; genus Pseudophryne; species Pseudophryne corroboree. The sequence goes on from NC_086447.1 coordinate 661,035,906, forward strand.
AATAGAACCTGTGGCAAGCGCAGCATGCCACCGAGGCTGCAGCATGGCGAGTGCATCGAGCCCGTAAGTGGACTCTTTGCACTCACCCTGCTGCTGGCATACTGACGGTCGGGATGCTGTTGTCGGTATACTGACGGACAGCATCCCGGCCGACCGTATAACATACTGAACCCCCTCATAGTGCAGCAGAAACTAAACGCTATGTGTCTGTGATAGGGGAATACAGTGCGTCCACATATACACACATATTACATGCAGATATATACACACACTCACATATACACACATATCACGCACACATACAGCATGCACATAGAGACACACACACATACAGCATGCATATATACACACATACAACATACGCGCGCACACACACACACACACACACACACATATAGAAATATACACAGGCACAGCATGCACACAAATATCACACACATATAGCATGCACACACACACACATATATATATATATATATATATATACACAGCATGCATTGCACATATACACACACATACTGCGCTACTGTCCACACTCTGGCCACTTGATTCTCTGCTCTTACCAGCCGTGTGCACCGCTGTTGTGACACAGGGTCTTCGGGATAACATGGCAAAGCAGGGAGAGGCCAGCAGGGTGCAGTGACCTGATCTCCAGGATTCAGGCTGCTGATCCACCACTGCTCCCTGCATCCACTGCTCCCTGCATCCTCTGCTCCCTGCATCCACTGCTCCCTGGCATCTCCCGAGCCCATCACTTACCCGCACAGCTGCAGCATTCACGGCTCTGCCTCTGCCGCCTCCTCCGCTCCTCAGCGTCTCCATCCTGAGAAGCAGCCCCACACAGCCGCACAGCCGCAGCAGCATGCTTGGCTGGGCTCCGCTGAGAAGATGCTCATGCTGAAAAGAACCGCACACAGCCGCAGCAGCATGCTTGGCTGGGCTCCGCTGCTTCCTCCGCTCCATCAGGATAAAATGCGCCCGCTCCCCCCCCGCCTGTCACTTCCACAAACAGCTGCATGTTCGGCTCCGCTGTCGCCGCCTCCTCCGATCCCAGTCAAGCGGCAGAACAGCGGCTATTCTGCTGTTTGACTGAAATCGGAGGAGGGCGGCAACAGCGGAGCCGAACATGCAGCTGTGTGTGGAAGGGACAGGCTCGGGGGATGCGGTGGGGGGATTGCCTGGGACACATAATCTGTGGGCGCATCCTCTAGG